>NC_037638.1:3977500-4017500 GCF_003254395.2 Apis mellifera | reverse complement strand
ATCTCTGACCGAGTCGAGAAGAGAAAACGAGTTTTATGACACCCGTTTTCCTCCTCCTATAAATGATACTTTCCTCCTTGCTACATCCCCGGACCGGAAATCGCAAATAAAACCCCGGGATCTCCTTTAAATGCTCCATTAGGGAGGATCCATTAAGAAACGGTACGGCCACTTTCCGCGTTATTGTCGTCTAAATTATTTCAATCTGGGTCGAACTGGGTGGAGGAAGACGAGGTTTTTTCTCTTTTTTTTTTTTTTTTATATTTCGAAATTTGGGAGAGGAGGTTTGTCGTGAGGTTTGGTCTGGAGTCCAGAGTGTGTTTTTAATATTTGTAATAGAAAAGAAGAAAAGGGAAATTCGAATATATAATTCCATTGGAGGAAATAAGTGATACGATGAATCTATCGTTTTAAAAAGTTAGAGAGATCGATAAGATTTAAACTTATTTTTAATATTTGTAATAGAAAAAAAAAAGATTCAAATAACATCGTCTGTATAATTCCAACGAAGGAAATAAGTGATGGATATACGAGGAATTCAGTGTCAATCTTTAATATTTGTAATAGAAAAGAAAAGTAATTCAAATGAATAATCATCTATATAATTCCATTGGAGGAAATCTATCGTTTTAAAAATTTAGAAAGATCGATAAAATTTTTTTTAATATTCGTAACAAGAAAAAAAAGCAATTTAAAAAAACAGGGAAAGAAAATAAGTAATAAACGAGAAATGTATCGTTAGTTGCAAAAATTTAGAAAGATCGATAAGATTTAAAATCCTTTTTAATATTCGTAACAGGAAAAGAAAATAAATAATAAACGAGAAATATATCGCAGTTGTTAATTGCAAAAATTTAGAAAGATCGATAAAATTTAAATTTCTTTTTAATATTCGTAACAGGAAAAAAAAGCAATTTAAAAAAACAGGAAAAGAAAATAATTAATACACAAGAAATGTAAATGTTAGTTGTAAAAATTTAGAAAGATATAAAGATAAGATTTAAAGTCCTTTTTAATATTCGTAAGAGAGAGAAAAAAAGAGGAATTTAGATAACAAGAAAAGAAGATAAGTAATACGCGAGAAATCTATCGTTGATTAATTTAGAAAGTCTAAAATTTAGAAAGATCGATAAGATTTAAAATCCTTTTTAATATTCGTAAGAGAATTTACATAATAAGAAAAGGAAATAGATGATACGCGAGAAATCTATCGTTAATTGTAAAAATTTAAAAAGATAAGATTTAAAGTCGTTTTTAATATTCGTAACAACAAAAAAAAAGCAATTTGAATAACAAGAAAAGGAAATAAATGATACGAGGAATCTATCGAGAGAGAAAGAAAAAAAGAGCAATTTAAATAACATCGTCTACGCTTTATAATTTTTTTAACTCGTGGAATTTGATCTTTTCATCAACCGTTGGCAAACACGTGTTCGAATCTTGCAACCGCAAGACTCGTAAAGCATCCCATAAACTCTTCGAACGACGCATCGATCGGGCGAAATCATGCATTCCCTTCCTCTCGAAACAGATTCGTTTCCCAAAAGTCGTTTGGCAATGGAGCGACGGTATAACGCGTACATATAACTCGTATACATATATATATATATATATATATATATATATATATATATATATATATATATATATATATATATACGGATATATGAACCGCAGATACGAGCAAACTCTGCGGGTGCAAATTTAACCGTAACGTGACGAGGCTTGCTTACGTTGTCGAGATGTCATCAAACACAGTCTGGCCTCCCGTCGCCCGATTGTTTCCAAACCTGTCTCTTCAAACTTAACGAAGTGCACCGCTAACACGCATAATTTTTAATCAAATATACACTATATATATTGACACGCGAAAGTATTACACTTTTCTTTTTCTTTTTGAATATAAATCAATTTTATACAAACATTCCCTCTCTGCAAAAAAAGAAATCTTTTAAACTACAGACTTTTGCATCGATCGAAAACGGATCGTCGGTGAAAATTATACATTTTATATATTTTGCTCGTCCCAGGATAATGGAGTGACAAAGACCCTTGTTCCTTTTGTTCGCAGATCGGAGCGCTGAAGGAATACTTCCTGTTCGCTGACAAACGACTTCACAAGAGGTCCCTCTCGAGCAGCGAGTCCCATCACAAGACGCTGAGGGACGAGCCGAGGGTAAGTGATTCGTTCGTGTTTGGCGCGAAGGCGTTGCGCCTCGTCAAAGTTGAGCCGGCAACGGCGCGCAGGTGCGGGAAGCCGCGGCGCGTAATTTCGCTTCGTTTGTCACCCGGCGCCGGGTGCATTGTCTCCCCCCTCCCTCCGCCATTCTAATTTTCCCACGACGGTAAATTAGATGGTAATGATCTTGGCGTTGTATTTCGATGTCGCCTGTTGTGACATCGAAGTTCATATTTATACCCTTTTATCTCTCGAATAAAAATGATTAATTTTTAAGAAGTAGCCCGGTATTTTCAGAAATGTTGGAAGCGATTTAATTATTTGATTCGGTTGTTTTTTTTTTAATTTAATTTGTTCATTTCAATATCAACTTTGTTAAATTTTCTTTAAAAAAAGGAAAAGAGGATAGATTTTTTTGAAGCATATTCAAAAATTCGTGAAAATTTTGTAGAGAGATATTTTTATTTACAACTAAAACTATATATAAAATAATTATATTCGATATATTTGGTATATCGAGATAAAAAGAAATTTGTGTCGTGGAAAATGATACGAAAGAATCTGATTAATAAAATCTTCGAGTTTAATTATTTAACGATGAAATTGAAAATTGTTGGTTAATGTGTGAAATTTATCAATATATTTTTGCAAAATTTTTTTCAAAATGATTGTAATAACATTTCTTATTTTTAACTAGAATTAATCAGATATTACTATTTCAATCGTAAATATCAATCTATTTTATTTCGAATTATGAATTTAATTTTTTTTATTAATTTAATATTAAATCATCTTATCATTTCTTAATATATCTTGTAATATTATCATAGAAAAGAAAGAGGGGAACAGAATAAAAAGAGAGAGCGTTAAAAAAAGTAATCATCCGATGACTGTCTCAGAAACTGTCGACACTGTTTCTCCCTTCCCCTTCTGCCCTCGTTCCTTTTTCTACCAGCAAAAACATGGTAAAATATCACCGGTGTTTCCAAAGATAATATTGTGCTTGCGCCCTCTTTTCAACCGCTGTCATTGTCTTTTTCTCGCCCGATGAAACACTTCGACGCGAGATGAAACGACAGTGAAAAGGTTTATTCAACAAATACGAAGGTTGAGCCATTTATAGGACATATATAACTTGTATTAATGAGGAAGCAACAATTGTCTAAACCAGAGTAAGATAACCGGGGAAGCGATTAATGAAGATCATTCTTTCGTTCAATTGATATTCAAACGAATTAATGGAAAAAGTTCAGTTGAGATACGTCGTATTTTATAAAAGGAACGTGCGGAATATTATATTTTTATGCTTTACGCCACAAAAACGAGTCATTGCATTCATAAAAAATTTCAATTTTTATATTAAAACAAGAAATTAAAAATATTGTCACCGAAGCTCAGTTAAGATATAGAAAAAACCGTGTTATTGAAATCACTTTTTGTTTCATTCCGATATCTTAATTGGTTGCCGAGATATAACAAAATTCAAAGTTTCTTTTGACTGCTTAACACATATCGCGAGAATTATGAACGAACCCGCGACTCGATATCCAGTAATCTCGTTGAATTTGGATCGATCGCACGAATGCGAGCGAGAGATCCGAGTAAGGGACACGAAACGATTAAAAATTAACCTTTTCTTTACACGATGATATCTCGAGAACCGGAAATCGTTTAAAAATAAATAAAAAAGCATTTTAAAGGGCAAGGTTTCGCGCTTCTAACTATCTTTCATTAATTGACCGGAAGTCGCTACCTTCGGAGTTACAGCGATTCAAAGTTTTTCTAATTTCAATAGAATTTAATCGAGTTTGAGGTAATTAAAAATTACTCCTTTCTTTACACGACGATATCTCGGGAACCGGAAATCGTTTCGAAATAAATAAAAAAGCATTTTAAAGGGCAAGGTTTCGCGCTTCTGACTATCTTTCATCAATTGACCGGAAGTTGCTACCTTCGGAGTTACAGCGGTTCAAAGTTTTTCTAATTTCAATAGGATTTAATCAGGTTTGAGATAATTAAAAATTACTCTTTTCTTTACACGACGATATCTCGGGAACCGGAAATCGTTTCGAAATAAATAAAAAAGCATTTTAAAGAGCAAGGTTTCGCGCTTCTGATTATCTTTCATTAATTGACCGGAAGTCGCTACCTTCGGAGTTACAGCGGTTCAAACTTTTTCTAATTTCAATACGATCGAACCGCGAGGATCCGGTATCAAAAATGCCAGCTTTCCAGCTGATCCACGAATAAGTATATACCGGTAACGCTGTAAACCGGTGTACAGGAGTTGCATACAATCAGATTACACGGAAAGGTTATTAAAGCGCAGTCTAATCAAGTTTGCCATCAAACGGCAAATCGTTTAACATCGTTACACGGCCCGTGTAACGTGTAATAACTTTTGTCACGCGTTGCCAAGCTTTTCACCCCCTCCTCCCGTCGTATCTACGTCACCAACTGCGTTTTAAATTGGATTTCTTGAAGTGTACACGTTCAGGCGTAATTTCGCGGTGATCGAAACGTCCACACGAATTTTCGTTTTCTTCTCGCAACAAATGGGCGAAATTTCAATAATTGCGGATCTAAACTCCCTCTATTTCAATCTCTTTCCACCCACTTTTAAAAAATTTTTTTCAATATCTAATTTCATTTCTCTCTTCGAAGAAAAAAAAAAGGAAAAAATCGCCACACCTTCTCCCCTATTAAGAATTTTGCGTGTTCACGGTTCACGGTGTCGCGAGCAAGCCGGAAACCGAAATAACGCGAGAAAAATATACGCAGCCGGCGCAAAGCGAGAAATTCCACCAAATATATATATATATCGAGCCGTATGGCGCCTTGTAAACGGGACCATCGACGTGCCGTTTTCGCGGTCGAGCTTCGCACCCGACGGAGCGTGAAACGCGCGACGCCCCGCTCATCGTTTTCATTCATATCGGACGGCCGGCCGGCGATCCCCGCGTTAAATAAACCCTCGCCACGGGGAAAATTCACGGGCCTCCGAATTTTGGCCAACCTCCAAAAAAGTGGACTCGCCGTTCCGCGCCGATAAACGCTACCCACCCGCTTACCCACCCCTCCCTCATCCACAACTATTTCGACCATGGATTATAATTTTTCAAAATCGAATAAACATAAATTTCTTCCCAACTTGTTGAACGCCACTCGCAATTTTTGGTTAGGTTAGGTTACAGAAGAGATATCATTTATTATATATCGAATATGGCAAATTTTTGATTATTCGATCGTGTATTTGAATATTTGAATATTATCGATCGCGTTATCAATTTCGATCCATTATTATTTCGATCATGGATTATAATTTTTCAGAATTGAATAAATATAAATTTCTTTCCAACTTGTTGAACGCCATTCGCAATTTTTGGTTAGGTTAAGTTGGAGAAGAGACATCATTTATTATATATCGAATATGGCAAATTTTTGATTATTCGATCGTGTATTTGAATATTTGAATATTATCGATCGCATTATCAATTTCGATCCATAATTATTTCGATCATGGATTATAATTTTTCAGAATTGAATAAATATATATTTCTCTCCAACTTGTTGAACTCGCAATTTTTGGTTAGGTTAGGTTAGGTTAGATTATTGTGTATTTGACGAATATTATCGATCGCGTTACCAATTTCAATCCACAACTATTTCGACCATGGATTATAATTTTTCAGAATTGAATAAATATAAATTTCTTTCCAACTTGTTGAACGTCATTCGCAATTTTTAGTTAGGTTAGGTTAGATTGGATTATTGTGTATTTGACGAATATTATCGATCGCGTTACCAATTTCAATCCACAATTATTTCGACCATGGATTATAATTTTTCAGAATTGAATAAATATAAATTTCTTTCCAACTTGCTGAACGCCACTCCCAATTTTTGGTTAGGTTAAGTTAGATTAGATTGTTCGATCGTGTATTTGACGAATATTATCGATCGTGTTATCAATTTCAATCCACAACTATTTCGATCATGGATTATAATTTTTCAGAATTGAATAAATATAAATTTCTTTCCAACTTGTTGAACGCCATTCCCAATTTTTGGTTAGGTTAGGTTAGATTAAATTGTTCGATCGTGTATTTGACGAATATTATCGATCGCATTATCAATTTCGATCCATAATTATTTCGACCATGGATTATAATTTTTCAGAATTGAATAAATATAAATTTCTTCCCAACTTGTTGAACGCCACTCCCAATTTTTGGTTAGGTTAGGTTAGATTATTTGACAAATATTATCGATCGCGTTACCTATTTCAATCCACAACTATTTCGACCATGGATATATAATTTATAATTTTTCAGAATTGAATAAATATAAATTTCTTTCCAACTTGTTGAACTCGCAATTTTTGGTTAGGTTAGGTTAGAGAAGAGACATCATTTATTATATATCGAATATGGCAAATTTTTGAACGTTCGATGTATTTGACGAATATTATCGATCGCGTTATCAATTTCAATTTTGTTTATAATCGAGGAATGAAACGAGGCGCGGAACAAACACGCGGCCAGTTTTCACGAACCTCGGGTTTGTTAAAAAACCGCCAAATTTCACGCGAAGCGAAATAAATTTCAATTCGCGACCGTCGCGATAAATCAATCCCGTTTAACGTTAACGTTACCCCAAGGATTTCTATGCACTGGTACGGTATGTATATATGTGTGTGTACGAACGAGTTTCTTATTCGCCCTCACTTCCTCGAAGGCTTGTCTTTCTCTCTCCAAAATGTGTACACTTTAATGGAAAAGAAAATCCATCCAACTTTTCATCGATCGAGAAAGTAGAGAATTATTTGTTAAAAAGATATTTTATTACGTACGAGATTGTGTCAAATCGATCAAAAAATTGTTCAATTTTTATTCCAAAAAAAAAAAAACTATGAGGAGGAGGAATAATTTATCCAATAAAAATTATTCATTTACGAAAAACGTAATTTATCTTTTCGATGAGATTCGAGAAAACTGTATTTAATTATTTAACACGATTTTTGTATAAAGTTATATTTTATATTTTGTATATAAAACTTTGGTAAAATTTCCTTAAACTCGTTTATCCTCTTCCTTAGAGTTACAGAGAATTTCACGCGTGTTCAAACTCCTTCTACTTTAAGATTTATCCAATAAATATTATTCAATTACGAAAAACGCAATTTTTCTTTTCGACGAGATTCGAAAAAAAATTATTTAATTATTTAACACGATTTTTTTTTTTATATAAAGTTATACCTTAAGATTATTCCTCGAATAAAAATTGTACTGTTTTTCCAGGTACGATGGTTCCAACAGCAGCACGAGAAGAAACGCAAGAAGAGGGATTTCATGCCCTCGTCGTTCTCGTTCGATTATCCGACGTTTTTCGACGAGTTCGGCCCACGTCCCAGGCAGACCACGTACCATCGGCAAAGGAACAGAGGTGTGCCTCTTCAAAACCTGTTCACGGATCCTCTCTTTAAGGAACAGTGGTACCTGGTAAGTGGCCCCTTCGATTTTACTTTCCTGAAACCCCGAGCGAAACGAACTCTCGACGTGACGAGACTCTGTCACTTTTGGGATGCGTGCTTGCTGGACACGATTCCATTCCGTTCCGTTCCGTTCCGTTTCGTTCCGTTTCGTTCCGTTTCGTTCCGTTCCGTTCCGTTCCGTTCCAAATCCACGGTTCAATCCCCATTCCCCGTTTATCCAATCCTAGTCTCTATCGAATTTTTCATCGATTCTGTTCTCTCGACGATGCGCTGTAACAATAATGGTAAAAAAAAAAAAGAAAAAAGGGAAAGGTAATAATAGAGACATTTATTTTCTCTACAATTTCTCGCGATTTTTAACTTTGGTATATTCAAGCGTAATATCGGAAGAATAGAGTAATGTATAATTGTATAATTGTATCTAGTTTCTTTTACGATTTTTCGAATATTTCTAATCGTTGTTGAAATTTCCGTTGGAAAAATATCAGAAAAATTTCTAATAGAAAGAGAGAGAGAGAAAAAAACAAATTTAGATATATTTGAAAAAATGAAATAGACGTTTATTTTACGAAAAAGTGTAAATTTTTTTTATTCAAAATCGGGAACGATGTGTGACGACGAACAATGAAACTCGAGTATTGCCCGCGACAAAAAGAATGTTCGATATCGTTGGAATTTTATTGATGAAACAATTTGTCAGAAAATTTCGTTTCTAAAATGAACGATAGAAAAAAAAAAAAAAAATTATTTCCAAAATGAATACGTACGCATTCCATCGATCGATTCGATTAGAAAAATCGAATGTATCGAATCCGATCGAATTCCGAATTAGTTAAAAATAAACCTCGCTGCAACTTTGAATAATTTCTCTTTGATTTTTAAAAAATCAAAAAATTGCTTCAAAAAATTACAACGAACTTTATCGACTCGGATCGATCTTTTTTTTAATCTTTTCTCAACAGCGAGACATCGAAGAGGAGAATTTTTCGAAAAAGGAGAACAGATAAAAGGAGAAGGAACAAAGCGTGAAATCGTTGGCGACCACGGTGTGTGTTATCGAATACCTGTCGTTAATTTTAGAAACGACGGGGGCCAAGCAATCGCCGCTAACTATACCGAAAACGATCGTTTCGGGCGACGTGAGGAGAATTATGAACAGCATCGCATGAGAAAGCACGCCCTTTGCCCGCGCTCGAATTTCTCCCCTCGGTATCGACAACGGATCGAGGGAGCACACACACACGCGCACGCGCACACGTATCGTGTAAAGGAATATCGGCGTATAATGGCGTTGCTTTGGATTTCTACGCGAACGCGGCGAAATACCTCGAAAACTAATTATACGGCGAGATAGGGACCATTTGTAATTCCGATTTGAATATTTTCGCAGGTGACGATATCAATCCTCCACTCGAATCCTCGAATCATCGATCGAACCTTTATTTTCGAGAAAGATTCGAAAAATATCGTTTGTCTGTTGGACAATTTCAAATTTGGTTAGTTTGAAACAAAATTCGTCCAAAAGATAGGAACATTGCATGAAAGTATATTATTGTACAAAAAAGGAATAAATTTCTGTTCCCTTCCTTTTCTTATAATTTATAACCAAAATTTTTTATTTATTTTCGCGGTTCACAATTTCCATAGATTTCTCGTTGAATATTCTATATCTGAAAAACGTTTCCATTTTTCTTGTTCTGGCTCATTCAATTATCCCTATGTTTAACTAGTTAACAGTTCGAATTCCCCCCCTCCCCTTTTTTCTTCTTCACGGAACAATCCGTATCGAATTTTCCATTTTCTCGTGTTCGACGCGATTCCTAGTTAAAACATTTACATTTCGTTATTTCGAAAAAAAAAAAAGAGGAGAAGCGGGACGAAAAAAGAAAAAAAAAAAAAAATTCATTCTTCGTTTAATTTTCAGTTATGTACAAGCGCGCGCGATTTTATTTATCGAGATAGTATGCGGCACGAAAATTTTCACCGTTTATTACACGCGCCGGACAATCTCGCAGTTTCTGTTTACAGAGGGGGAGGCAAATTACTTTCCCTCCTCTCCGCCGGTATAACGCGACGAAATAGGTGAATTTAAAAATTTCACTCGCTTATAACGAACCGGGGAAGACAGAGAGATTTGCGTATTTGGAAAACGGATTGGACGAGAATTCGTTATCCCCCCAATTCGATGGATTTCTCACGAACGATAAGGTTCTTCCACGCTCGATAAGATTTTCGCGATTTTTCGACCGTGAAATAAGCAGATTCGATTGAACGATTTGCGGAAAATACAAACAACTGAGTTTAACCGCCCAACTACTGAACCTTTGGATTCAGCTTCGATTGTCAATTTATTTTTTTTTTCTCTTTCTCTCTTGTTCTCTACAAGTTTACACTCTTACTACTACTAAAAATTAATAAAATAATTCGAAATAATTCATTATATCAGTCTATTAAATTTTAACTTTGTTCCTTTTCAATATATAGATTGATCTTAATCAACGAGTAAATTATAAATTTTGAAAGAATCTTTTAAAAAAAAAGAAAAAAAAAAGGAGAAAGATGACTTTTAAATTTCCGATATGCACTCATCTATATAAAACTCTATGTATTCTAACGTAGCATCGACCGCTTTCTTTGATAGCATTTGTCGATAACAATTTTTCATCAAACGTATACATGTATATATATATATATAGTATAATAATTTAGGATGGAGATGCGTTATTGATGAAGTGTCTCGTCTCCTGTCCTTCCCCGTTTCGACAGCCATTCGTCACACGGGGAAAAATTTTATTAGAATTATATATGGAAAAGTTCCGACGTGCGCGTAACTATAAATTCTATTCTTCCCTGACGCGTACGGAACATGATTTACCGTTATTACCGGCGTTTCGATACACGAAAGAACTGGGGGGCGTGATATTTATGCACAGCCATTAGTCGAGTTAATTAATTTCAAGTATTGCAAACGTGATATTTCATCTCTGACAAAATGCGTTATTACCGAATTGCAATCCATTTGTTTTGCCGCAAGATGGAACACGCGTATCTCTCTCCGTTCAACTTTCGTAAATTTCGAGCCGAAATTCATTTCGCGACTAATTTCCCGTGGATTTTCTTTATCAGATTCATATTTCGGATATAGGTTTGCTATTCTTGTTATTATAAACACGTAGAAATACATTCGAGAACAAAACACTGGAGAATTGGTTTTTATTTCCCATCACAGATTGAGAGTGGCAATTATTCGCGAAAAATAATTCTCGAGAGTTTTATTCACGAATGTATTCGCATCCTGATTGGATCGGTGTCGATCGTTGAATCGAAGATTGCTTCGAAAAATATTCAAAATGTTTAATTTCTTTTCGAAATCGAAAATTTTATTTCTAATGGAATCTTCTTCGCGTTGGGTGAAATACGAGTCGAAAGGTCGTGAAACTCACCGTTAAAGTCAAGGAACAACGTGATTGCAGAATGGTGGAGCCAAAGATGGCTACGACATGAATCTTGGCCCGGCGTGGCAGAAAGGTTACACTGGTAAAAGTGTCGTCGTCTCGATCCTCGACGACGGAATACAAACGAATCATCCGGATTTGGCGTTGAATTACGATCACCAAGCCAGCACAGACATCAACGACAATGACAATGACCCGATGCCAAGGGACAATGGCGACAACAAGCATGGAACTCGCTGCGCCGGTGAGGTCGCTGCCGTCGCTTTCAACCAGTATTGCGGCGTTGGAGTCGCGTATAATGCCAGCATAGGAGGTAAAATTTGTTTTTACAATTGTTTGGAATCAACTGATTTACTTTGACTTTGTTTGGAATGTATTGCTAAATAATATTTTACTAGAATTTTGTAAATGGATAATAATTGTTTTAAAATTAAACGCAAAGCATCGTATAAAAAAATAATTTTGGAAAAATTTATTTAAAAATTTCATCGATCCGCTAACGATGAAAATAATTAAAATAGTCATCATCAATGATCCCTATATATCGAGAAAGATTTCAATTTCTCAATTCAGTTCATTTACAATTCTCTATTAACAAAATAAATAAATAAATAAAGTTACAAAGAAACGTAATCAAACGTGGCAAAATTTTAATATAAAATCTCTTTTTCCTCGATACTTTTATCCCCTGTGTAATTTCATTCACAGGCGCTTAATCGCGTCTAAACAATCTCATCGCCTGTTGCGAACATTCTTACCACCGTTTCGTGCATTCTACGTTCAATTTCCTCCCGTTTCCCAATGACAATTACCCGAGTGTCACTCATTCCGCGTATCGAGCCGCCAGTTTATAAGTCGTTTTCGTCGTCGCGGGAATATCGGGTTTCGATAATATTATCGGCTCGTTTCCATTAAAATGCGTGTCAACAGCCCGTGTTCGATTTAACGCGTTCGAAATAACGTATAACAGCATCAAAGTGGCCGCGTTTCCCTCTCATGGAATTCAATGAGTTGAAAGCCAAGTTGAATAAAGAAGGAATGAAATGTAAAAGAAAAATGGGACATAAGTGTAATCATGGCCAATGGAGCTTTTTAACGTATTACACTGATTAAAAGTAAATGGAGTGAGAAAGCCATTGATGCAAATCATTGTATTCAAATTATATTAAATAAGAAGATTCCCACTTGATTATTAAAATCCAATCTAATTCATTTTAGCTGCAAATCTTCTTCATCAACTCTAGAATTCCACTTTTTTGAAATTAGCTCCAAAGATTCCAAAGAAGAATTCCACAGACTAAAAATTTAATTCCAATGAGAAGGAAACGTATATTTATATTATCCATAATCTTCAGGCGTTCGAATGCTCGATGGCCCGGTTAACGACGCCGTCGAAGCCAGGGCGTTGGGATTGAATCCTGATCACATAGACATATACAGCGCTTCTTGGGGCCCGGAGGACGATGGCAAGACGGTGGACGGTCCCGGTCCTCTTGCCAGGAGGGCGTTTATCTACGGAGTAACCAGCGTAAGTTGCGTTTCTTCAAAATTTAATATAAACTCACCATTCCAAGATATATTAAAGATTACCTTCTTTCGTTACACACAAGATCCAAACCCTGTCAGAGATATCTCTTACTCCTAAAACTCTTGGATTAATTATTCGACTGAGCATAACAATTGATTAATTGTTCAGGGGCGCAAAGGCAAGGGTTCCATCTTCGTATGGGCGTCCGGGAACGGTGGCCGCCACACGGATTCTTGCAACTGCGACGGTTACACGAACAGCATCTTCACCCTGTCCATATCTAGCGCCACCCAAGGCGGCTACAAACCTTGGTACCTGGAGGAGTGCAGCTCGACGCTCGCCTCGACGTACTCGTCCGGCACGCCCGGCAACGACAAGAGCGTGGCCACCGTGGACATGGACGCGAAACTGAGGCCGGACCACATATGCACGGTCGAGCACACGGGGACGTCTGCCTCGGCGCCCCTCGCGGCCGGTATCGCCGCCCTGGCCCTCGAGGCCAACCCGAGCCTCACGTGGAGGGACATGCAGTACCTGGTGGTGCTCACCTCGAGGTCGACCCCCCTCGAGAAGGAGTCGGGCTGGATCTTGAACGGGGTTAAGCGGAAAGTCTCCCACAAATTCGGTTACGGGCTCATGGACGCGGGCGCTATGGTGAACCTGGCCGAGCAGTGGACCAACGTGCCTCCCCAACATATCTGCAAGTCCGATGAGATCAACGAGGAGAGGCGCATCGACCCGACCTATGGTTACACGCTGAGCGTGTACATGGACGTCACTGGTTGCGCCGGATCCGTGAACGAGGTCCGGTTCCTCGAGCACGTGCAGTGCAAGGTAAGAGTTTTTCCAATTCTGAATCTCTGCAAGTTGTATTGTCCGTGAGAAGGTGGTCGAGGGGGGATTGAGAACATACTAATAAGATTGTAGAAGGATTTTTGTAGAAAGAACACGCTTTCTCAATACCTTCTTACTCTTCTTGACATTTTCTCATGGACTAACAGCAGAAGAACATGTGAGGGTAGGTTTAACTCTTAAGATTTGCTTGTTAGTTCATCATTATTCCTTTGCTATCAATTCTTCTATGCTCCATAATGATAAATTTCTTCTCCTCTCATATTTCCAAAGAATGGAGAAGTCAAGAGAGGAGTTGCCTTGGATTCTGAAAGTAAAATTAAACAATTATTGTATCTGATTTATGTTCAAGTTGAAAATGATCATAATTTTAATTACATGTGTTTTTATATTATATATATTGATTCCTTTGCTATCAATTCTTCTATGCTCCATAATGATAGATTTCTTCTCCTCATATTTCCAAAGAATGGAGAAGTCAAGAGAGGAGTTGCCTTGGATTCTGAAAGTAAAATTAAACAATTATTGTATCTGATTTATGTTCAAATTGAAAATGATCATAATTTTAATTATATGTGTTTTTATATTATATATGTTGATTCCTTTGCTATCAATTCTTCTATGCTCCATAATGATAGATTTCTTCTCCTCTCATATTTCCAAAGAATGGAGAAGTCAAGAGAGGAATTGGCTTGGATTCTGAAAGTAAAATTAAACAATTATTGTATCTGATTTATGTTCAAGTTGAAAATGATCATAATTTTAATTATATGTGTTTTTATATTATATATGTTGATTCCTTTGCTATCAATTCTTCTATGCTCCATAATGATAGATTTCTTCTCCTCATATTTCCAAAGAATGGAGAAGTCAAGAGAGGAGTTGCCTTGGATTCTGAAAGTAAAATTAAACAATTATTGTATCTGATTTATGTTCAAGTTGAAAATGATCATAATTTTAATTACATGTGTTTTTATATTATATATATTGATTCCTTTGCTATCAATTCTTCTATGCTCCATAATGATAGATTTCTTCTCCTCATATTTCCAAAGAATGGAGAAGTCAAGAGAGGAGTTGCCTTGGATTCTGAAAGTAAAATTAAACAATTATTGTATCTGATTTATGTTCAAGTTGAAAATGATCATAATTTTAATTACATGTGTTTTTAAGCATCGATTCTTTTCATACTTATTTTCTAAATTCTCCTTTTCACGCCTTCTATATCTCGCTACTACTTTTAATGATAAATGATAAACGATTTGGGGAAAAATGAAATTTCGCTCCCTCATATTTCACATTTTCGATTACCGGTGGTATATATATATATATATATACATGTACACGTTGTTACGTAATTCGTTCAAATGAAAAACGATTCGTTTCGATTCGCGTAGATTTTTCAAAATCTATAATCTTTTTTTTTCTCTCATTGGCGCGCACACACAATTTTAACAGCAGCAACAATAATTTCGCGCGCACGGGGAGGGGGGAATAATTTTGAAAGCAATATTTATAAGCACGCGATTCGATCGAAAATGGAAGTTCCTTTTTCTCCCCACCCTCCTCCCATATATATTATTCCCTGTGTGCAGTATTACCTTTCAACGCGTTTAAATATATTTTTAATGGTACAATTCTTTAAACTCGCGTATTACATTTGCAAGTTCGGTTCGGAACGAAATTCACGGTATCATTAAAATGTAAATTCTTTTTTTTTTTTTTTTTTAAAAAAAGCCGTTTTATAAATCATAAGCCAGAACAAAATATACATTTGCATATACCGTGTATAAAGTGAAAATAAATTTTATTTTAAGCGTTATTTCCCCGCCCGTATTCTTTCCTCCAGTCAGATTTTGCATATACAACGATCGTTTTCCACTCTCTTTTCGTTTTTAAATTGTTTATACTCGCTTATTCGGTATATACGTACCAACGTCTGACATGCATCACGTCGCATAAAAGAACAATTTTTATGTGTATATATACATATATATGTAAAACAGAATTCTGCACAAATTTTAACGGTTTGTCTCTTGAAAATATCCATATCGAATTGCAATATCAAATATTTTTTAAGAACCTGAAACAAAAATTAAATAATGTTAGAATAATCGAGAGACTTTTTTTTCAACGAAATAAAATAATCATTCGTCCGATCAAGGTATCCTTAAGGTTCTTCCCACGTGGAAATTTAAGGCTATTGCTCACGTCTCCTATGGGCACAACGTCGACGTTACTGTTCGAGAGGCCGCGGGACGTTCTCAGTTCGAGTTTCGACGACTGGCCCTTCCTCAGCGTGCACTTCTGGGGCGAGAAAGCGGACGGCCGATGGACCCTGCAGGTCAACAACGCTGGAAACCGCCACGTCAATTCCCCAGGCAAGTATCCAAGATATTTAATATTTTCATAAGTTCTTTGGAACAGGTCGAACGAAATCACCGCCTCTTCCTTTCGATTTAATTTATTCTTTGTTTTTTCAGGAGCCAAGTATCGTTGATGCCCAATCCTACCAATATACAAAAGTTAAATATTAAAATTATTCAGATTTCGCGTCGCATAATTAAATTTCGTATCACCTTATTTATTTCTTTTCTCTCTTCCACTGGAATGGAGGCTCTGTCTCTAAAAAAAAAAAAAAAAAAAAGGAAAACGCTGTTATCGCTGTTGCAGGGATCCTGAAGAAGTGGC
The DNA here is from genome assembly GCF_003254395.2 of Apis mellifera. NCBI lineage: Eukaryota > Metazoa > Arthropoda > Insecta > Hymenoptera > Apidae > Apis > Apis mellifera. The sequence continues at coordinate 4,001,301 of NC_037638.1, read as the reverse complement.
AGTTGATCTTCTACGGAACAGCCACCAACCCGATCAGGATCAGAACGCGGCAATTTAACCCGGTACATTCCTCGTACGCCTCCGTGCATTACCCATACCCTGTAGACGATGATCAGCTAGCGTTGGGTCATCGCGGCGACGTCGACTTCTTTCCTTCGTCTACCTTTCAGGGTTACCAGGGATACCCGTACGTAGGGGCAGCGTCCAACGTCCAGGCGTCCGTCGCCACGTTAGACGGCTCCTCGGCGCCTATCCTCACCAATCGGCTACCGGGCGACACCTCCTCCTCCTCCTCCTTCGACTCGCCCCCCTCCTCGTCCCAGGTCGGCGACGAGTCGCTCGACACCGCGAGAAAGATACTGCACGACTGCGACCCCCAGTGCGACCCTCAGGGTTGTTACGGGAAAGGGCCCACCCAGTGCATCGCATGCAAGAACTATCGATTGGACAAGTAAGCATTTTGTGAATTTGTTTGAAGGGAGGATATTTTGATCGAGAATTTTTGTTCCTGAAACAAATGTTTGTATGATTTTTGTAGGAGATATTATTGGATTCTATTGGCAACTAAGTAATTGCGGATTTTTTTTAGAAAAAGACAATTTTTTTTAAATGGAACTAAATAACTTTATTCTGTAATGTGTTGCCCATTTTGATCAATGATCTTTTGCCATCTTTCAGGCAGCATCATAATCCCACGTTCATAAAACTTGTGGTTTTTATTAGCAAAAAACTGAATCAGGTACGATTTGATATCATCATCATAATTTTTACTATTCAAGGAGTTTTGTAAAGATTGAAACAAAAAGTAATCGGATGGTGCAAGGTCAGGACTATATGGTGGATGTGGCAAAACATCCCAACCAAGCTCCAATAATTTTTGCCGAGTGACCAAAGATGCGTGTGGCCTTGCATCGTCGTGATGGAATACGACACCTTTTCGAGTTGTCAATTCGGGCCGCTTTTCTTCAACTGCGTTGTTTAATTTCGTTAGTTGTTCGATGTAGACAACAGAATTGATCGTTCGGTTGGGTGGTAAGAATTCAAAATAGACGATTCCTTCGTAATCCCACCAAACTGATAACAAAACCTTCTTTCGACGAATACCAGCTTTTGATGTTATTCGAGCTGGTTCACGTGGCCTGCTCCACCATCTTTTCCGCTCGATATTGTTGTAAACAACCCATTTTTCATCGCCAGTTATCGGTCGTTTTAAAAATGGATCGTTTTCATTACGTTTCTTTGGCAAATCGCAGCTGTTAATGCGTCGCGTTAAATGCTTTTCTTTCAGTTCGCGAGGAACCCATGTGTCGAGTTTTTGAACATAGCCAAGTTGTTTTAAGCGGTTTTCAATGCATGTATGCGATACGTGAAGCTTCTCTGCAATCTCGCGAGTTGTACTGTGACGATCCGAATCGATTATTGCTTTGATTAGGTCGTCGTCAACTTCGACTGGACGACCAGAGCGTTTTTCGTCTTCGAGTGAAAAATCACCAGAACGAAATTTGTCAAACCAATTTTGACACTGCCCTTCTTTTAAGGCTTCGTCGCCATAAACAGCACGTAACTTTTTGCGAGCTTGCGATGCGTTTTTCCCTTCGCGAAAATAAAAAAGCAAAATATGACGATAATGTTCCTTTTGATTTTCCATTTTTCAACGAAAACTACGCAACCTTTTTTTACTGATTGACAGCTGAATTGCCAACTATCAAATAACAAAATGTGTTTTACATTTGGACTACGCCAGCAAACCTAAAAATTCAACTGAAGCCATCTATGAGTGAAATCCGCAATTACTTAGTTGCCAACCCAATATTTTTGAAGATGTTTTTATGTCTTATGGAAGGTGTTTCATTTTGTAGTTCTATGCGAGATATGACGTGTTGTATAAGAAGAAGAATTTCTTCTTTTTGTCTTGTATGTTTAAACCAGCAAATTGCAACGCTTGATATTTTGTCTCTCTTTATACGTATGCAATTCTTTTTAAATTTGTCCCGGTGAAAAAACTTTGGACAAAAGAAGGCGCAGTTTCCAATTAGAAGTAAAAACATCTTTTAGTGTTAAAAATGCTGAATTTTTGTTAATTACAAGTAACAAAGTATTAAAATTTTAATTCGGCTTTTAAAATTTTGCCAAAAAAAAAAAAAGAAAACTTATTAAAGAATCTTGAAGATTTATTCATATTTTCTTCGTTTTCACTCCAATTTATTTTTCCCCCTTGCGAGAATAATGTATAATTAAATCTGAGAGAATTCGTTTCACAAAGAAAGCGTTGGTTGATTTAAACATTTCAACTTGGATTTAAGGAATCATCTCATCTCCTTTCTTACTTATAATTATACTTAACTTCCATAACGATATCATTATGAGTAACAATAATTTAAAAAATTCATTGGATTTACGTATTTTAAAATATATTTTTATCATATGTAATATTCTCTTAATAGAGAAGCATGAAATTTACTTATCTTGTTGCTCACAATGGAATCGTTAAAATTTATCAAAAGATTTTGAAAATTTCAAAATCAAAGAAAGGATTGAAACACATTATTCGAAGGAATATTAGTCTCTAGAGATATTGCAACGCTTACAGCACTTGCGTGAGTCAATGTCCGCCGAGGAGCTTCCCAAATCAGGGCGGGGTCTGTTGGCCTTGCCACGAATCCTGCGAGATATGTGCCGGTGCCGGCCAAGATTCATGCCTCTCCTGCGCGCCTGCGCACCTAAGAGTTACCGATCTAGCTGTGTGCCTGCAGCAATGCCCGGAAGGATATTACGAGAGTGAGTGTATTTCATGAAATAAAATCGATATAATAAACGAGGCAATTTATTATAATTGGAGCGTCGATCTCGCAACTCATACTTTTTTTTTTTTTTTTTTTTTAAGAAAATCAAATAAAATATTCCTATTTTATTATATTCAGATGAATGGTAATTTGCAGACACGGAGAACAGTACGTGCGTACCATGCGAGGCGAACTGCGCAAGTTGCCAGGACAGGCCGGACAAATGTACCAGTTGCGAGCATCATTTGGTCATGTATGAAAACAAGTGTTACGCGGCCTGTCCCCTCTACACATACGAGACGCAAGATTACAATTGCGCTCCTTGTCATTCCACGTGCGAGACTTGCAACGGAACCGCCGAGAACCAATGCATCTCCTGTCGACCCGGATTGTTTTCTCTCAACGGTACGTGTGTGTGTGTATATGTATATATCGTGCGACGTTAATCCTTAAAAACGCACCGGAGCGCAACCGATAACCTAGAAACCTATTTCACCGGTATCTGGTATTGTAGGGATATTCCGTGTTTCATACGAATTCGCGATTTTTAAGTCGATTCCCGCGTTTCATTGGCCGTTACATCGAATGGAATAACGATTGAATTTAAGTGAAAACAAGTCTTAGATACTGCATTATTTTAGGATAATATACGAGGCTAACCAATTTATCTTAATAATTGTCTTTGGTTAATTCTAACGTTAAAACTTGTGAGAATAAATTCGAGCATTATCGTATAAAGTTTAATTAACTTACTTACATCAAGAATCCCTTTAATCTCTCAAGCAAGTCTCGCTCTTAAGTTTTTAAGCTTCATACACAAAGTCAGCCTTGAAAAAGCGATGTAACAAATTTCAGGCGCCTGTCGAGCGTCTTGCCCGATCGGATACGGCGCGGACAAGAAGCGGCGCGAATGCGTTCCGTGCCCACCCGGATGCGCTACCTGCGACATGTCGACGTGCAGGAGTTGCGACGACGGATGGAGTTTGAACGAGGAAGGCCTCTGCGCCCCCGAGCACCGCGATCGTTGCAAAACGACCGAGTTCTACGAGAACGGCCATTGCAAACAGTGTCACGCGTCGTGTAAAACGTGCGCCGGCCCCGGAGAGAACAATTGCATCTCCTGTCAAAAACCGTTACTACTCCAAGCGAAACGGTGCGTGTACCAGTGCGACGACGGTTATTACTCGATGGCGCAACCATCCGGACCCGTCTGCGTGCCTTGCTTGCACACCTGCAAAACCTGTGTGTCTCGATTGAACTGTACCGCGTGCCAAGACGGATTGCAATTGCAGAGCGGAGAGTGCAGGTCCTCTTGCGCCCAGGGGTGAGTTCCTTTCCTGTCATATTCGTGTATCATACTCGTTGCAACTCTGACCTGAAACTGGGTGAGTGCGAACAAATGAGTTGACAGAGAATTTGAATTTTATGTTTCAACGTTAAAATTAAGATCGTAAGAAAAATTTGAAAATAGAGACTCGGTTTCCATTAAAATTAAAATAAACGTCGTAAGAAAAATTGACTCTCGAAAATTCGCTCTTTGTGTTACAGTTGCAATAGACTCGGTTTCCATTGAAATTAAAATAAATATCGTAAGAAAAATTTTGAATTGTGCAGGGATGAGTTATTTTTCTCTCGAAAATTAAATCTTTGTGTTACAGTTGCAACAGACTCGGTTTCCATTAAAATTAAAATAAACATCGTAAGAAAAATTTTGACTCTCGAAAATAGAGACTCGGTTTCTATTAAAATTAAAATAAACATCGTAAGAAAAATTTTGAAAATAGAGACTCGGTTTCTATTAAAATTAAGATAAACATCGTAAGAAAAATTTTGAAAATAGAGACTCGGTTTCCATTAAAATTAAGATAAACATCGTAAGAAAAATTTTGAAAATAGAGACTCGGTTTCCATTAAAATTAAGATAAGAAAAATTTTGACTCTCGAAAATAGAGATTCGATTTCCATTAAAATTAAGATAAGCATCATAAGAAAAATGTTGACTCTCGAAAATAGAGATTCGGTTTCCATTTAAATTAAAATAAGCATCGTAAGAAAAATTTTGACTCTCGAAAATAGAGATTCGGTTTCCATTAAAATTAAAATAAACATCGTAAGAAAAATTTTGAAAATAGAGACTCGGTTTCCATTAAAATTAAGATAAGCATCGTAAGAAAAATTTTGACTCTCGAAAATAGAGACTCGGTTTCCATTAAAATTAAAATAAGCATCATAAGAAAAATTTTGATTTTCGGAAATAGAGATTCGGTTTCCATTAAAATTAAAATAAACATCGTAAGAAAAATTTTGAAAATAGAGACTCGGTTTCTATTAAAATTAAGATAAGCATCGTAAGAAAAATTTTGAAAATAGAGACTCGGTTTCTATTAAAATTAAGATAAACATCGTAAGAAAAATTTTGAAAATAGAGACTCGGTTTCCATTAAAATTAAGATAAGAATCGTAAGAAAAATTTTGACTCTCGAAAGTAGAGACTCGGTTTCCATTAAAATTAAAATAAACATCGTAAGAAAAATTTTGAAAATAGAGACTCGGTTTCCATCGAAATTAAGATAAGCATCGTAAGAAAAATTTTGAATCGTGACGAGTTATTTTTCTCTCGAAAATTCAATCTTCGCGTTATTCAACAGATTCGGTTTCCATCGAAATTAAGAATTTTTAAAAATCTTTCTTTCCCCTCGAAAATCGAATAGTCACGATTGCACGAGTGAACAGAGGCTTCGAGTTCTTTCAACTTTTAAAAATAAAATTCCAATTATAATCTGTGGCAATAATAAGACCTTCCAACTGGTTCCCAATCCAGGTATTACAGCGATCGGGGCCAGTGCGCGAAATGCTATCTGGCGTGCAAAACGTGTTCCGGGCCCAGAAGGGATCAATGCGTGACCTGTCCCGGTGGTTGGCAACTGGCGGCGGGCGAGTGTCACCCGGAGTGTCCCGAAGGATTCTTCAAGTCCAACTTCGGCTGCCAGAAGTGTCACCATTACTGTCGCACGTGCAAAGGTAGGCGGAATTACAGAGCAGGTGTTACTCTCCTCACCCCCCTCCTCGATGGAGTAAATATTGAACGAGCGATTCATACCCCTGGGAGGGATCCCTGTCCAGATTTCATCCCTGAAACTCATCGATACGATTTACATCTTTCGCCTTTCAAATTTCAATCTTTGAACATCCATTCGATAAGAATCTCTTCTCCAGAGAAAATTCAAACGATGTATATAAATTTATCATTTATTTGAGACGCGTGTCATCCTTAACATCCTTTGCGCTGTTTAATTTTTACCAACAATTCTTTGATTCGTTTACGGATCTGAAAAAGAGATTTTATCAATAAAATAAAATTTAATCATATTTATCAATAAAATAATTGAAAGAAAAAAAGGAAAAAATGTTTTATATTATCTTAGAAACTACAAATCTTTTGATTTATATTACTTTTAAAAAAAAAAGGAAGAAATGTTTTAAATTATAATAATAATATATTATTATAATATATATATATATATATATTATATTATAATAATATTGTCTAGCCTTTTGATTTATATTATTTTTTACAGATTTTAAAGAGATTTTATGAATCAACAAAATAGTTGAAAAAAAAGGAAGAAACGTTTTAAATTATAATAATAATATATAATAATAATAATATATTATAATAATAATAATATATAATATATAATAATATATAAATTATAATAATAATAATATATAATTAGAAACTTGTACAAGTCTAGTCTTTTGATTTATATTATTTTTTACAGATTTTAAAGAGATTTTATAAATCAATAAAATAGTTGAAAGAAAAAGAGAAAGAAACGTTTTAAATTATCTTAGAAGCTTATATAAATCTAGCCTTTTGATTTATTTTATTTTTTATAGATTTTATGAATCAATAAAATAGTTTAAAGAAAAAAAGAAAGAAACGTTTTAAATTATCTTAGAAACTTGTACAAGTCTAGTCTTTTAATTTATTTTATTTTTTACAGATTTTAAAGAGATTTTATCAATTAACAAAATATTGAAAGAAAAAAAAGGAAGAAACATTTTAAATTATCTTATAAGCTTGTACAAATCTAGCCTTTTGATTTATATTATCAACAAAATAGTTGAAAGAAAAAGAGAAAGAAACGTTTTAAATTATCTTATCTTGTACAAGTCAATCTCTCTTTTGATTTATATTATTTTTTACAGATTTTAAAGAGATTTTATGAATCAAATATAATAAAATAGTTGAAAGAAAAAGAGAAAGAAACATTTGTACAAGTAGCTAGCCCTCCATATTTGATTTATATTATTTTTTTACAGGCGAGGGGCCGAAGGAGTGCACCTCTTGCCCCTCCCACTCGATGCTGGAGGACGGCCTGTGCAAGGAATGTCTCGGAGCGCAGTACTACGATTCCCTGACGCGGCTCTGCAAGAACTGCCACCCCGATTGCCGAAGGTGCACCGGGTCCGGGAAATTCAGTTGCGCCGCTTGCTCGCCCCCCCTGCATCTCGACAAACTGAACAATCAGTGCGTGCCCTGCTGCACGGGCAACGAGAAGGCGAGTGGCCAGGCCGAGGAGTGCTGCCTCTGCGACCCTGAAACCGGTGAGATTAATTCATTATCCGAAATCGAATCTCTGAATATCCATTTCGAAAGAAATTTTCAATTCTCGAGTTTGGAAAATTAAATTAAATTAAATTAAATTAAATTAAATTGTTCGGAACAGGTGGGTGCAGGAACAGCTCGCCGGCTGGCAAGAGGAGGGTGCCGGGGACGGAGTTCGCCTCGGCCGACACGGCCATATCCGAGGTGTACACCAGCTACGAGGGGACGACGACCGACAAGAACGACTCGGTTACGCTGGCGATTACCGCCACCACAACCATAGCCGTCGCCATTTGCCTCATATCCGTCGCCTTGTTCGCCACCATATTCATCGTGCTTCAGGTAAACCAATTTACAGTTTAAAGTTTAAGTTAAACACTTTAAAGAAACTTGGATACGATAATGATAATTCGAGGAAGAAACGATACTAAAGAAGTTTCGAAAAAAAGGGAAAAGAATTCGATGGAATTTTTTTTCAGGCAATATCGGGAAGAAGGGAGAGGAAGAACAAGGGTTACACGCAGTTGTCCGTGAGGGTGGAACCTCCGGACGATGTTTACGCGGACGACACGCCAGAGCTGATGACCTAGACACTTGGCAAAGTTTAGTTTAGCAAACCACCGGACCTGCCCATCGAAGTGTTCGACGACCACGACGACACGGTCTCGAAACACCGCAGATTAGAAGACCCGATCGCGTGTTTCGCGTTTGTTGTTTTCTATTGGAAACGAGATCGGGATCGGGGACGCCTAAATAAATAAATAAATAAATAAATAAAATAAATAAATAAATAAATAAAAAAAACCGCGCTTCAAGTCCGTTCAAAGTGGTCCGGGACGATGAGCAAATAAAAAAAAAAAAATAAATAAAAGAGCAAGGGAAAAGCGAAGAGCGAAGAAAAAAGAGAAAAAAGAAAAAAAAAGGAATAAAAGGAAAAAAGCAAAAAAACAAAAAAACGATACCGAAACCAAAAAAGGGAAAAAAAAAAAATAAATAAAGAGAGAGCGAAAAAATTGTAAAACGGAAACAAAAAAAAAACAAAGTAAAACAAAGTCGTAATATCGTATATCGAAGGGGGAGGAGGAATTTAGAGGAAGGAACGAGTGATATATATATATATATATATATATATATATATATATAAAAGAAAAAAAAAACGATAAGAAGAGGAAAGAAAAAAAAAATGTGGAAAAAATTCTGAGCGGGTTAGAAAAAACGAAGTTAGAAACTGACTTAAAGGTTTGAAGAAGAAAAAAACAAATAAGAAAAGGAAAGAACGAGAAACGGAAGAGGAAGATAAAAAAATTCGTTCGGGAACGTGATAGTGAAAGACACGTGTTTCGTGTTATTTCTTTTCTTTTTTTTTTTTTTTTGTTGCGAAGAAAGTGTGTGATCGTTGTAAAAAAAAAAAAAAAGAAAAAGAAAAAGAAAAATTCGAACAGTGAAAAAAGTCCGCGTGCGTTTTTCCACAATCGTGTGTGTATGGGCCGATGAAGCCAGTGCGAGTTGTGCATTCTTTTTTAACGGTCAGGCGCGCGTGTCGCTGGATATATAATTATTGCCGAGCTCGCACACCGAGCGTGTGTGCGAGAGAGCGAGAAAGAAAGAGCGAGAGCGAGAGAGCGAGAGCGAGAGAGCGAGAGCGAGAGCGAAAGAGCGAGAGAGAAAAGGAAGAAGAGACAAAAAGCGTGTCAAAACTTTCGAGAACCGACCTGTCGTTCGTGAAACCAGAGGGCGACACGAAAAGGGCGACGGACATTGTGAAAGTGCCTAATTTACAACGCTCTTGGAAGCACGCCGTTTCGTCTGCCCTTTTTCAGTGCCTCCTATTCCCGACCGGAATTACACGTTGTTGTTAACGCGATTTACGTAGAACAGAGAAGGAAAGAAAAGCCGTTTGTGAATTGAAATCGAGTATATAAGTACTTAACGAGTGGATCGAAGATCGACAGAAGAGAAGAATGTATACTTCGTTATTTAATATATATTTTTTTCTTTTTCTTCTTTCTTCTAAGAAACTTCTTTTGCTTTTATCTTGTTCTTTTTTTCTTTTCTTTTCTTTTCTTTTATATATATATATATATATATGTATGTATCTCCGATTCACCTTTGAATGAGATGAATTTTGAACACGTTATACGTATACGGACCGGTAAATCCGAATTTAATTAAAAACCGTAAACTCCGTTGAAGTGAATATGATACTGTTGGAAATAATTGTGTAAAATTCATGGAAGGATAGCTGGTTGAGAGAGAGAGAGAAAAAAGAAGAAGTTCGAACGAACAAAACGGGAGAAGGGGAAAAAAGTAGAAGGATAGAGAAAGATTTATATACTTTGTAAAAAAGAAGAAGAGAAAAAGAAGAAAAAGAAGAGTTCGCACAGCTTCGTTCTCCGTGCAACGGGAAAATTAGGCTTCAACACACGAAATGGACGAAGCGTGTTGAACCGTACAGAAATTATCCATCATCACGCGTATCAGTCATTCCATCGTGAACGAGACAATTAATTTGCGTTTTTTTTTTTGTAACTGTTGTTATTGCTGCATTGTCTATGTATTTTATTTGTTTATATATATATATATATATAGTATTCTGCTATACATTTTTCGCGTTGCTCCAGCTTCGTTCGTTTTATTTGTTATTATAGAGAGCGAGAGAGAGAGAGAGAGAGAAAGAAAGGAAGAGAAGAAAAAGAAAGAATGAGAGAAGAAAGAGAGAGACCATACGTTGACGGTGTAACACGAGAAGCTTTTTTTGAATAAGGAAAAAAATATAAAAGTGTGCGTGCGTGTGTGTGTGTGCGCGTGTGTGTACGTGCGCGCGTGTGTGTGTGTGTGAGAGAGAGAGAGAAGAGAGGGAGAAAGAAAATAAGCAAAGAGTATATAAGAGAGAAAAAAAAAGTCCTCGGTAAATCGGTACCTTTTAAGAGCTACTTGTCCGCGCCTACCGTGTGAAATATTGAACTTCTCGTGATTTGATATAAAGCTATTATTGTACTTTTATGATGAACGCGATTATAAATATATACATATATACATATACATATACATATATATATATATATCTATATATATATACACATACACACTCAGGCGTTTAAATTAAATATATTTCTGAGTTCGTGTCCCCCCATTAAGTAAAATACCATTAATGAAATGATCCTATTATTATTTCTGTATTTGAGAGACAACACATAACTCGAATACAATTTTATTCAAGTTCAATCGAGACTTTTAACGCAAGAATTTATTCGCGATATAATTTGTTCTTATTCTTGTTCTTATCTAATATCTTATGAATCTTTTGCATCATCACAGTTAGAAAGAGATTGATTTAGAATGGATAATCTTTATATTCACTGTCTGTTCTTTTACTCTACAACAATAACTCTGTTTGTTGAATAAGAAAAATTTAATAATATCGGTTCATATTTTTATATAAGCCGACCAAAACACAATTATAATATTTGCAAGTTTTCTCAATATTCCAGTTTCAAACAGTGAGACGGTACAATGGTAAAAATTATCACAAGTGTGCGACAAGTTGTTACTTTTTCTACTTCAATGGAAAGTAGTCTGATTCTATTCCTATCTATTAATTAGAGAAATCTGTTGGATTTCTTTTCAAAAGTTTTCACTAGATTTTAACCATAGATTTGGGAAAAGATTTTTCATTATGATTTCCTATTTTCTATATGATAGAAAATTTATAAATCCAGATTCTGTATATCAAATATCTAATCTCAGGATGGATACTCACTTGTTTCTTTCTTTTCTTTTCTTTTTGCACATATCCAAAACAAGAATGTAAAGAAAGAATGTAATAATAAGTAACAACGCTCTTTGATTAAATATTCATTTGATTTTAAAGAAAGAAAAAAAAGAAAGAACACCCGTTTTCCATAAAAGTCGACTACCACCACTGTCGTCATACGTATGTAACTTCTGATGGCTGTTTAAGGTAAGTGCATGCAGGTTGTCCAGTAATTACTATCAAGTGCACGAATAACAGACAAACTGACCGTGAGAATAAAAATACATTCGCTCGTAATGGAAAAGCAACCCATTACATTTAATGAAATGTTAAACAATCATTGAAATGGAATAGTACATGTACAGACACCAATGTTGCCTTTTTTCGCTGCTCGTTTCAACTGGTTTTTCCTTATTGGTTTTTTAAATTGCAAATTTTTCTTTTTTCAATCTTTCTACTTTTTTTATCAACGTTTGTTTATATTTGTTTAATTATTTTACAGATACCTAAATATTATGGAAAAAAAAAATTAAATTAAATGAAAAATTATATATTATTTCAGGATTAAGATTTATCATTTATTTATCTTTCAATGCTAGCTCGTTTCATATATATTTATTCAAGAAAATAAATTTTTTTTTTTTTTTTTTTAAGAGTTATTTTATCATAACTTTGTAAAGGATAACTTCATAATAATTAGATTCATCCATTGTACGAAGATTTAAATAATGCATATGATAAATTATTCGAATGTTGAAAATTAATTTCGATCATAAATTTGTAATAAATAAATTTTTGCCGATTTCTAAAAAAAAAAAAAAAAAAAGAAAGTTCCACTTCTCAAGCATTTTATGCCATCGAGATTGTAAGAAATATAAAAATTCGTGATTTATCGAATCTCGGCGAGATCGAGACACGACGTTTCTTTGCGTTTCCCGATGCATGAAGGAGCCGTTGAAACGGATGAAAAATCACGGATCGCAACGCGAGCGGATCCGTGATTTATCGAGCTGTGCATCGTCATGATTCATTTCGCCCGTTAGATTTCCACGCTGTTTTCGTCATTGCCTCGAAATTTTCGCGTGCATCAATCATAAGAATTCTTGGAGCGACAAAGCGTCAAATTCGATACTCAAAAATTGCGAAAAACGAATTTTATTTTGCCGATGCGCACGTATTTTCCACAAAATGGTTAACAATGGCGACCGTCGATTATGTATTTATGTAGTAAATATTTTATAAAAATTGTCGATAATTAATTAGATCGATCGATTAGTCGCGATGCGACTTATGGCGTGTTCTAAAAAAAAAAAAAATTGCATCGTTAAAAAGAAATTGAAAGGAAGGAATAAAAAGGGAGGCGAACGTTGGGATTGGCCCATAAAAAGTAATTGCGAAGATGGAAAACGACGATTCGCATCGAGGGAAATCGTGATATACGCTTTGTCGATATGCCGATCGAGATAACTGGACGCACGATAAATTCGGCACCGATAATTTGCGCGCGCCCCCACTTTTATCAGTTTCGATGTCGTAGCGTAAGCGGATATCGTAAATTCCGTGAAGGTAAATCCCGTATGTGTTACGACTTTATCGCGCTATGGCTTTAATTATACTGACAAAACGATAGTTTCAGCGTGAATCTACCATTTCTTAACGATTTACTAGATTGATTGTAAAAAAAAAAGAAAGATAAACTTAGATTCTGTTTTAGGAGATGTAAAATTTTTTATTTATGTATTACGGCTAATATAAATGTTTGGATTGAATAGATTTTGTTAAGATTTTAAATCGATGAATTAGAAGATAATAAAATTAATAAATGCATAAAATTTGGAGATATTATTCAAAAATCATCCTTACCTAATTAATAATTTATTATTAAAATATTAAACGATGTAGTTTTGAAAAAAAAAAGAATGATGAAAGTGTATTCAATCGGTATTCTCGTCTATCGATATACTTATCCTCCAAGAATAAGTATAGACAAGAAAAAATAATGGAAGCACATTGCTAGAATCAATAAAACTATTGAAATCAATGCCATTTTCAGTGCATGGTAAATGAAATATATAAGAAAAGATAAATAATGGAACAAGAGTAAAGATGGTGTAAGAATTGATCATCAACACCATCCTTTGAGAGATATATTAAATATATTATATTTATCTTTAAAGATAAAGTAGATTAAGAATTAAGTAGCAGCACCATCTATCTTTAAATACTTGGAAAAATGACATTTCAAAAAAATACTTTTGTTATTCAAAAGCTGGCACAGATAATAAATTCATTGCCATAGAAATGTAAAATATTGATAATTATAAAATTAAAGAACCAAACAAAATTAAATGTTTTTCACAAAGAATTAATATATTTATATTATTGATCATCATCAATAATATAACAACTTTTAATACAATCACTATTATTATCATTTATTATACATTTACAAATATATTCTATTCTATTTAAGTAGTATTTCTATAAGCCAATGAGTTATTTAAGCAATAATTCTAGCCATGTACTTACTTTATTATTTATTTTGTTGTTATAGAACTTTATTCTTAAAAATGCAAAAAGATTAATTTTGATTTAATAAACAAAATACAAAAACAAAAATTACTCACAAGCAAATATCAAATTTTTCTTCAAAAAGATACAATGGCATCCATTGAAATTTTCCTATTTTCCTTTAAAGTTGGATTAATAATCAGATAATAATAACCTACAAAAAAGAAAAAATTTTTTCAAATAAATATATAAAATGTATAAAATTAATGAATTATAATAAAATATGTACGTAAGCAAACAAATTACAACAAGAAAGAATAAAACTTCTAATTATTAAAAAATTAATAACATAATGCGTTACATCATAATTTCGACTATCGAATCAGAAGAATTAAGAGAAACATTTTGCAATTTGATAAATCGAAATATGTCGAAATATGTCGAAACATGTCGAACGTGACACATAAAACGTGAATATTTTTTTAATATATATTATATATATAAATATTATGCAATATTTTAAAAAAATGTCAAACGTAATATTGAAAAAAAATATATAAATAAATAAATATAATTATTACACAAAAATATATTTAAAAATTTAATATATGTGTCATAATATAATAAAAAAGTTATTATTATATATACTATTATAAATATCTAAATCTCTTTTCGTTAAAAGAAATAAAACATCAAAATTATCAAGCCATATATGTCATATACATATATTAAAAATCATTTTTCCTTCCAAATCACTTCACTAATGGAACAATAACTGCACACATGAAAATCAAAACTATAAAACAAAACTATAAAAAAATCAATATAAATGAATTCAAATCTCAATTCAAAAGAAGAAATAAAAAAAGACGAAACAGCACCGATAACCTCAACAATCAGATACACGATCGAAAGAAAAAGTACAAAAAAATCCAAATTAATTTCTACTAATTTCACTAATTAATTTCGTCGTTACAATAACGAATGAATTATTAAATAAACGAAGATATTAATAATTTATAAAATTAACAATAAAATATACATAAAATTTCTTACAATCGAATTCCTTATAATCGAATCACTGAATCAAATCATTTCTTGTCACATGTATTCTATTACGATGATTAATCGAATAATAATTTGCACAAATGAAAATTAAAACTATAAAACAGAATCATAAAAAATCAATATAAATGAATTCAAATCTCAATTCAATAAAGCACGAAACAGCACCGGTAACCTCAACAATCAATTACACGATCGAAAAAGGTATAAAAGAATCCAAAACACTAATTAATTTCGTCGTTACAATAATGAATGGATTATTAAATAAATGAAAGTATTAATAATTTATAAACTTAACAATAAAGTTTAAATAAAATTCCTTATTATATTCGAATCAACGAATCAAATCATTTCTTGTCACACGTATCCTATTACGATGACTTTCCGCAGGAGACTAAAAATAATAGCAAAAAGTGGCTTTCTGATTGGCTTACATCAAACTAAATAAATTACAATGGAAATCGAAAAATTAACGTATTATATATTTTACTCTAATTATAAAAAAATTCAAAATATATTATTAATTTATTTATATATAATTAATTTTTAATTTATTTATTATTTATTTTTATTCTATATTTATAGAAAGAATATTATTTTTTTAATAATTCATTTATTTATTTATAAATTATCGATGTATCGATTATTCATTATTTTATTTAATAATTTATTTATTAATTTTTTTATATAATTGAATGTATAAAAAAATAAATAACCAAATAAATGAATGCAATATATAAATAAATAAATTGATGTATAAATATAAAACAAAAAGTATATAAAAAATTTATAAATAAATTATTACATAAATAAATTTATAATCGAATAATAGAGAAATCGATAATCGATAAATAAATTAATAAATAAATGAATTAATGAAAGTACATTTAACTATAAAAATTAAATAAATAATTAAAAAATTAATGATATGTAAATAAATTAATAATTTATTTTGAATGTATTTTTAATTAGAATAATTAAAATATATTATATAATATGTATATTTTTCGATTTCGATTATAAATCGATTATAAAATTGGTTTATGGCGCCAACCAATCAGAAAGCTTCTATTCAAATTGTGCATATGTCGTTAGTCTCTTGTGAAAAGTTGTCGTGATAGAAAGTGTGCTCCTGTCAGCTTCATTAATTCGACTACGCAGTAAGTAATTTTATTCATATTTTATTGTTAAATTTATGAATTATTATTATTTTCGTTTATTTAATAATCTATTTATTATTGTAATGACGAAATTAATTAGTGTTTCGAGTTTCTTTTGTTCTTTTTCTATTGATCTTTACGACAAGGTTGTTTCGAAAGTTCGTTGAATCTAGATTTGAATTCACTTGTTGCTTTACATTAATATATATACTTTTTTCATACGTTTTTTATACGTTTATTTTACGGTTTTGATTTTTATTTGAACAAATTATTGTTTGATCGTTGAAATAACCGTGAAATTAAATTGATTTATAGCATGTACGATGATTTGCAATGGATGATTAATGTTTTTCTTTTAATAAATTTATCTTTTATATATTATTTTTCAAACAAAAGTACAAAATCAATTTTATTTTATTAAATTAAGTTATCACGAGTATATATGTGATACGTATATATAATACATATACGTTATATGTGCTACGTATATATAATATTGTGTTCCTAAATGCATTTATCTGTGATGTAATGTTCATATACTTTTTTTCTCTTTTTTTATTCGTTTTGTTCGAAACATTTGTTCATAACAATCCATTTCCAAGAAATTAGGAATTCGGGTTCGTGTCATGTTCGACATGTTTCGACATGTTTCGACATGTTTCGACATGTTTTGAGTTGCCATATTTCTGTGCACTTCCCTTTCCCAATTTGTGATTCGAAATTGTAATCGCTACGATTTATAATGATTAGAGTTAATTCCATTCTTTCTTGAAATATATGAATTATTTATTGTATAGCAATAAATATTTTTTCAATAGCTATTATTTATTATTCGTATATTACTATTCAATCAATATCTGTTTATAATTGACAATCTTTCAAAGACAGTCTTTCTAAATTATACGTTTCTCATTATTCATTTATTTGACTGCTTTTAATACTCTATTTAAATTATGATATTGTACGTTTCTTTTTAAGTTTTCACTTTCCAATATTTGATGACTACTTCGCAATGATATTCCATGGGTCACTGATGGAGATTCTTCGCATTTACTGGTGAGTCGCATGCATTTATATTCCTCCGTTCACTCAATCATGTCGTAGGATGAAAGATCCGAATCGACACGAGTGACTGGTTGTATACGTAGATTTTTACACGAGCATAGTGACCACGGATATTTATTATATCCGTGACTAGTAACATTTACTTTTTTATGTGCTATTTACTAGATCAGGATAGATTTTCTTGCACGTTGCGTTTTTAAGAAATAATATTGATAATTTTATCTAATTAGTAGAACGAATGATGTAAATAATTAATTGGATTCTATAATTGAAAATACTTTCACTGTAATCATTTACCAATTTTGAAAAGATTTTAATTAAATCAATGTTTACCGATTTTTTCAATAAATTTTTATCATTAATGTGATGATTTTAGCATCACATTTTAATTGTAATATTTAAATATCCAATATTATGTGCAAGAAAATATTTCGCGACAGGTAGATTTCTAAATCAGAGCAAGAAGTTTTGAATATTGGTTTTATAATTTCGAAAATGTGCTTTGATGAAGAGATCGCCTGAGGTTATTTTCATATTAATATTCCATTTAGAGTCATTTATTTTTTATTACAAATTATCATACATAAATTTATTATTTATTGTTAATATATTTTTCTTTTCTAAATTTAATAACAATTCATTAAATTTATTAAAGTAAATTTATTAAAGTTTAAAATAAAATAAGATCTAAAATGTTAAAGAATATTAGCTCGTTAGATACAAAATACTTAACCCATATTTTTTTAGCTCAGGATTTCCAGGTTTAACCCTTTCCGTGTCCATTGCCAGGATCTCACTCACGTGCTCAGGTGCTACTTGAGTGAGAGAGAGGCGATGGATATGATGATCATAGTTGATAAGTTTATATAACAATTTTTCAGCGACTGACGATGCGTTGTGTATCGTGCGCGACGTATTTTCCACACAGTGTATGCGTGGTTAGTCTGTGGAATTGCGTCGTTTCGTCCACTTATATATAACTCTTACTTTCCAATTATGAAAATGCTATCGAGTTTCATATTGTTCTAATAATTTAATTCCTTTAAAAAACATATCTTTTCATTGGTAGATATTCAATAATTGCAATTAATAAAAATTTTTATCGCGATTTACGCAATGGTCACATAGCAACCGTCAGTCGATTTCAGGAAAATGGTACGTACAGTTAGAGTGTGTATGTAGCGTGCCAAGCTCGGGTGTCGGACGCGTCCCGGGACGCTTTCCCTAGTGTAGGCACTTTGCGCCCGAGTGTATGCGTGAGAATCGTGGAGCGAGTGTGTTGGTGTGTTTGTTTACTTTTTAAATATAGGCTTAGGTAGGACAAGTAGAACACTTCTGGCGTGCCTGGTTTAATTGTAAGTAGGTAGGGCCGGGCAAGTTGTCACGGTTTCACAGAGCGGGCGTTATTCGCGCGACAACTTGTTTCAGGAAATATAATTCGAAAAATCGAGGGTAAAGTTGGAACGAAGCAAAATCGTTTTTGGCTTTGCTCGTCGATTTTTTGAAACGAGCTCGAGATTTTGCACATATTGCAATACTATGATTTAATCTTTTTTTTTTTTTTTTTATTCGCGAGTAGGGAATCTCGAGCCTAGTTATAAGTTTCAGCGGGCATCGCGCCCGAAGGAGGAAGACCGAAGAGGCCCGACAAACTGTCACGAAGAGGGCTGCAACGAATGGCTTCTCATTTTTTGGAATCTTTTTTTGGATCCAAAGAATGGGAAGTTATTACTTTGTCACTATGCTCGTTTTAGAATATTAGTAGTAATTGTTGTTGTGTTGTCTGGCCGATTGCATGCAGGCCTATCGTTCAAAATCCAGTCATCATGGGCATCGCGATTTTTTATTAATAATTTTGATTGATTAATAATTGCATTTTAATTTTTATAGTTCTTTGCGTTAATAAAAATGAGAATCGCGTTTGTATTAATGTCGCGAATTATAAGATTTTTTTTTTTTGTTATAAATTATTATAGTTTTTTGCGAAATTGTATTAAAAATTTATTATTAAATTCTTTTTTTAACAGTAGCTTTTTTTTAGATATAATAATGATTTCTATCGAATTTGTTTTAAAATGTAGTGTTGCGTTGATAAATAATCGCGTTTGTTGAAGTAGTTTTGCGAATATTGAATGCCCAAATATCTTCCACTGGAATTGTGCAAGTATTCACAATTTCTGAATCATCTTAAGTTGGTTAAAAGATGAATTTTGGAATTTTACTAATTGTTTATTTATTTCAGGCTTATTTAAGGTGAGTGTGGAATTGGTATGAAACCAATAAAATATTTTTATATTTCATATAACAACTTCAATTTTATTGAGAGTTTATTCTACATAAACTCTCTAAATCTATAAATTGTTAGATATATATAAAGATATTACTTTTATACGCCAATAGGAATTAAATTAAACATTTAATTACAAGACTATTTTGAATTAACTACTCAACATTATTAAATTATATAAGAATGTAACTGGGTAATTTGTAAAACTGTTACTGTAAAAATATTGCTTGAAGTAGAATATTTTTGTGATTGCATTATCTTAAAGGTTGTGATAGTAGGCCAATGATATAAAAATAACTCCGTGAAAAGTATTTAATTTCTTTCCTTTTGATTTTTTATTTTTTTATTAATTATCAATATTGTACATTTTCATGACAATGAGTAAACTGTTGACATATATAGAAATAATGTGTGCATGTTTCATATAGAGTTATTTAAAATCAAAATATAATTTAATATTTTTTTTTATCACATCCTTATCAGTTCTTCACTTAAAAATTCTTTTACAATTTGTTTTGCATGATAAAAGATCAAATGTTGTCAAATCTACATTAAAAGAAACATTTGTCATTGATTTTAAGTAGATTTTTGTGTAAAAGAAGGTGGATAGGATCGTAGATAAAGTAGTTCTCCAATTTATAACAATTTTTAATTGGTGAAAAATTATTATTATTAATAATATTGATATATGATTAATAATATGATAAAACTAATTGGCTGCAAGCAAAATTGCAACGATTTTTTTACATTATTAAGATTTATTAAGTTATTGATCATTTTTATTTTGATTTTTAAAAATTATAATATATTAACAAACTTACAATAATCATATAATATATTGAATTCAATTATTTTTAATCGATAGATATTTTTAATTTTTAAGAAAGATAATAATTTACGTTAAAAATTGATTCTCTACGCCATCTCTTTAATATCAAAGATATTTTTTCGAACATTTGTCTGTCGATATTTAATTCCTGTTCTACTTTACCCTGTCGTTAAAGAGATATCTGTGTTCTTCACAAGATGGCACTGGCGATCAATTCTTATTATATCTCTATCCTCTTTCCACTATTTGTTCTCCTTTTTTCATTTATCTTCTTTAGCAGATGGCGCTGATTTTAATGTTTTCATCCTATTGCTTCATCCTTTTTTCATCATTTTCTTTTGTTGTTTATATTTACTCTTTGCAAGTGATCATAAACAATACTCAAAATATCAGTTGAATAAATTTAAAAATTTTCATTTAATTTAAATTAAATAACGAGTTGTTCATCTTCTCATACCTTTTGTAAGTTTCTATTGGAATTTTTATCCTACAATGATCTATAATGAATGAAAGTACTTTCAATCTACTTCCGTTTTATACTTTTATCAGCAAATAAATATTAAGCATTAACGAAATTTTTTATCAATTATAATCAATTATAATCGGTTTATCATATTTTTATTAATATTGTTTAAAAATATTTTTCTCTCCATTTGTCTCCAAGAATATTTACACTTTATTTATATATATTTCGATAATATATAACATAAACGAAAAATGAGAGGAAAAAAGGAGGAATAATAATCTATATTTTCTTCATTTGTGTATTTCTTTGGTTATATTTCAATTTTAAATACGTATATAATGAATTGCATACTTGTATATACGTTTTGTAACGAGGACGAATATCATGATGATTCACCATGACAGAAATTTCACGCTGTCAATGTTGATCGATAAATTATTTCGATACAACGAAGATCATATAATAAACAAATATTAATTATTATTAAATTTCGCGAAATTTTATCATATCAATCGTGATAATTAATTTCTCGTATTCTTATTGATATTCTTTGAAAATATTTTTCTCTTCATCTCGAAGAATATTTACACTTTATTTATATATATTTCGATAAACGAAAAACGAGAGGAATAATAAACGTGAAGAGAGTAAAAATCAATTGGACAATGTTACAATATTTATTTCTCGATCTTGATGCAAATATTACGCAAATTTTTTCAAAGAACGCTGTAAAAAAAAAAAAAAAAAAGAACTGAAGAAAGTGTCGTAAAGAAAATAAAAATATACAAAATATACTGGTACAAAACTTTGGACCAGTTATTAGTCCACGTTTTCAGTTTACCGTGTAAACCGTTTTTGAACGCTCATTTTTTCATTATGTAATTTTTGATCTCCTGCATGGATATATCGAAGATCAAAGTAAGAACTATCGACGAGAGGGTGAGCAAAATCATTTGCTTAAAATTGATCTGAAACATTTATAGATAAATCGATTTGTAAAAAATTTTTACCGAAATAAAAAAAAAATGATAAAATTATTTCTCTACGTACTAGTTGAAATATGTAAAAAATATCCGGATATCTGATGGTCCCGATCTCGTAGAAAAAAAATATGAATTGGATCAGATAGAACGAGTACGATATCTTGCTGAACACGACGAACCAATGATGGGAAAGGAATTTGTTTATCACACCTGAAACGATTAAAATCTCGATCGATTCGAAAGAAATTGTGTAAGAAAAATTTAATAACCCACCCCCGTTATTCGTGTAACACGCGAATATTATCCAACACTGGGCCAATGTCCACAGGATTTGATTGATCACTACGAAATTGGTCAGCGATACAATGTCGAACACGTAATCTTCCCTCATGATGTCGCGCGGCCAGTACAACATCCACGTTATGATTATCGCCGACAACGACCATCCTAGATTCACCACGAGCTGATGAAGAATATATCGATTAATTTTTATATTGATTTTTTCTTTCTTTCTTTTTTTTTTTCTTATATACCTTGGGAATCTTAACGTGTTTTCCAACGCGATACAACAACACGCTAAGAGCAACGCCGCACACGTACGGCGTGATTCTGTAAAACGGAATCGTGTATATCAGATTGCTCATACTGTAGAATTTCTCCACCCTGAAACGAATTACAATGAAATGAATTTTTTTTTTTCTTTTTTCTTCGAAATATAATCGATACTTACGACAAGCCGTAATACAACATTATGGTAATGTCGTTCCTCGTCATTATCGTGTAACGAAGTATCGTCGATAAAGAAACGATGGACAAGGCGAGAAGTATCCCGAGCGTTGGCCAGAATTTTAACACGAATACCAATACAGGAGCCAACAATGACAGTTGCATGTCTATGGATACTTGATAGGTGTGGGAAGCGCACTGTCGAGAAATATATTTTTATCCAATTGTATATATATAATCTTTCTTTTTATGAATTTAATTTTATGTATTGGGTTGGCAACTAAGTAATTGCGGATTTCACTCATAGATGGCTTCGGTTGAATTTTTAGGTTTGCTGGCGTAGTCCAAATGTAAAATACATTTTGTTATTGGCAAAATTTTAAAAGCTGAATTAAAATTTTAATACTTTGTTACTTGTAATTTAAACAAAAATTCAGCATTTTTAACACTAAAAGATGTTTTTACTTCTAATTGGAAACTGCGCCTTCCTTTGTCCAAAGTTTTTTCACCGGGACAAATTTGAAAAGAATTGCATACGTATAAAGAGAGACAAAATATCAAGCAATTGCAATTTGCTGGTTTAAACATACAAGACAAAAAGAAGAAATTCTTCTTCTTATACAACACGTCATATCTCGCATAGAACTACAAAATGAAACACCTTCCATAAGATATAAAAACATCTTCAAAAATATTGGGTTGGCAACTAAGTAATTGCGGATTTCACTCATAGATGGCTTCAGTTGAATTTTTAGGTTTGCTGGCGTAGTCCAAATGTAAAACACATTTTGTTATTCGATAGTTGGCAATTCAGGTGTCAATCGGTAAAAAAAATTTTTTGATCGGTTGCGTAGTTTTCGTTGAAAAATGGAAAATCAAAAGGAACATTATCGTCGTATTTTGCTTTTTTATTTTCGCGAAGGGAAAAACGCATCGCAAGCTCGCAAAAAGTTATGCGCTGTTTATGGCGACGAAGCCTTAAAAGAACGGCAGTGTCAAAATTGGTTTGACAAATTTCGTTCTGGTGATTTTTCACTCAAAGACGAAAAACGCTTTGGTCGTCCAGTCGAAGTTGACGACGACCTAATCAAAGCAATAATCGATTCGGATCGTCACAGTACAACTCGTGAGATTGCAGAGAAGCTTCGTGTATCACATACATGCATTGAAAATTGGCTATGTTCAAAAACTCGACACATGGGTTCCTCACGAATTGAAAGAAAAGCATTTAACGCAACGCGTTAACAGCTGCGATTTGCTAAAGAAACTGAATGAAATGAAAATGATCCATTTTTAAAACGACCGATAACTGGCGATGAAAAATGGGTTGTTTACAACAATATCAAGCGGAAAAGATGGTGGAGCAGGCCACGTGAACCAGCTCGAACAACATCAAAAGCTGGTATTCGTCGAAAGAAGGTTTTGTTATCAGTTTGGTGGGATTACGAAGGAATCGTCTATTTTGAACTCTTACCACCCAACCGAACGATCAATTCTGTTGTCTACATCGAACAACTAACGAAATTAAACAACGCAGTTGAAGAAAAGCGGCCCGAATTG